>NC_057811.1:437139108-437169490 GCF_018294505.1 Triticum aestivum
CAACGCTCACTGTTCATCCGGAGGCAGCATCGATCGGCTTCAGTTAGCAGCAGTATCGAAGGAATCGCTCGATCGGGTTCATTTAACAGCCATTGATCGATCGCTTGGGTTCAATAATGCGTAGCCTGCAGTGCAATCGCTCGGGTTCAGTAATGCGTAGCCTGCAGTGCAATCGCTCGGGTTCAGTTAGAGCCCAACGCCTCACTCGGGTTCAGTTAGAGCCCAATGCCTCGCACACACGCGCGTACGTACCAGAGAAACGCGCATCACTCGACCCCGACCACCCACCGTAACCGGGGACTCCCTGATATTTTCCGTGCCCTCGCTTCTACCACTGTTTTTCCGTCATGGACGGCCCAAAGAATGTCATGCAGCTGCGTCTCCGGCCCGCTTAGGACGAAAAGCCCATTTTCTGTCATGATTTTTTGTCATAGAAGTAGGACCCCACCACATCTATGATGATACCGGGTTTTGTCACAATTATCGTCATAGAAGTGTCATAAGTATGAAAGAAAAGATTTTCGTTCGGCCCAAAATTTCACGTATGTGTCTTTTTTTTGTAGTGTTCATTGCCTATCCCGGTATACCGCCGGAGGCATTCATATAGAGTCATACCTTGTTCTAGTATCGAGTTGTAAATAAATAGAAGTGTGATGATCATCATTCATAGAGCATTGTCCCAATATAAAAAAAAGAAAGGCCAAATAAAAAAAGGGGAGGCCCAAAAAAGGGGAAAAAGGGACAATGCTACTATCCTTTTTCTCCACACTTGTGCTTCAAAGTAGCACCATGATTTTCATGATAGAGGGTCTCTTGTTTTGTCACCTTCATATACTAGTGGGAATTTTTCATTATAGAACTTGGCTTGTATATTCCAACAATGGGCTTTCTCAAATGCCCTAGATCTTCGTGAGCAAGCAAGTTGGATGCACACCCACTTAGTTTCTTTTGTTGAGATTTTATGCATTTATAGCTCTAGTGCATCCGTTGCATGGCAATCCCTACTCCTTGCATTAACATCAATCGATGGGCATCTCCATAGCCCGTTGATTAGCCGCGTTGATGTGAGACTTTCTCCTTTTTTGTCTTCTCCACATAACCCCCATCATTATATTCTATTCCACCCATAGTGTTATATCCATGGCTCACGCTCATGTATTGCATGAAGGTTGAAAACGTTTGAGATTACTAAAGTATGAAACAATTGCTTGGTTTGTCATTGGGGTTGTGCATGATGAGAGCATTCTTGTGTGACGAAAATGGAGCATGACTAAACTATATGATTTTGTAGGGATGAACTTTCTTTGGCCATGTTATTTTGAGAAGACATAATTGCTTAGTTAGTATGCTTGAAGTATTATTGCTTTTATGTCAACATTAAATTTTTATCTTGAATCTTTCGGATCTGAATATTCATACCGCAATTAAGAGGGTTACATTAAAAAATTATGCCAAGTAGCATTCCGCATCAAAAAATCTGTTTTTATCATTTGCCTACTCAAAGACGACCAGGAATTAAGCTTGGGGATGCTTGATACGTATCCAACGTATCTATAATTTTTGATTGCTTCATGCTATATTATATTCTGTTTTGGATGATTAATGGGCTTTGTTATACACTTTTATATTATTTTTGGGACTAACCTATTAACCGGAGGCCTAGCCCAAATTGCTGTTTTTTGCCTATTTCAGAGTTTCGCAGAAAAATAATATCAAACGGAGTCCAAACGGAATGAAACCTTCGGGAACGTGATTTTCGGAACAAACGTGATCCAGAGGACTTGGAGTCTACGTGAAGAAATCAACCAGGAGAGCACGAGGCAGGGGGCGGGCCCACCCCCCTGGGCGCGCCCTCCACCCTCGTGGGGCCCACATTGCTCCATCGATGTACTTCTTCCTCCTATATATACCTACGTACCCCCAAACCAATGGAGGTATCCACGAAAACCTAATTCCACCGCCGCAACCTTATGTACCCGTGAGATCCCATCTTGGGGCCTTTTCCGGTGCTCCGCCGGAGGGGGCATTGATCACGGAGGCCTTCTACATCAACACCATGGCCTCTCCGGTGATGTGTGAGTAGTTTACCTCAGACCTTCGGATCCATAGTTATTAGCTAGATGGCTTCTTCTCTCTCTTTGGATCTTAATACAAAGTTCTCCATGATTCTCGTGGAGATCTATTCGATGTAATCTTCTTTTGCGGTGTGTTTGTTGAGACCGATGAATTGTGGGTTTATGATCAAGTTTATCTATGAACAATATTTGAATCTTCTCTGAATTCTTTTATGTATGATTGGTTATCTTTGCAAGTATCTTCAAATTATCAGTTCGGTTTGGCCTACTAGACTGATCTTTCTTGCAGTAGGAGAAGTGCTTAGCTTTGGGTTCAATCTTGCAGTGTCCTTTCCCAATGACAGCAGGGGCAGCAAGGCACGTATTGTATTGTTGCCATCGAGGATAACAAGATGGGGTTTATATCATATTGCATTAGTTTATCCCTCTACATCATGTCATCTTACTTAAAGCATTACTCTGTTCTTTTGAACTTAATACTCTAGATGCATGCTGGATAGCGGTCGATGTGTGGAGTAATAGTAGTAGATGCAGGCAGGAGTCGGTCTACTTGTCATGAACGTGATGCTTATATACATGATCATACCTAGATATTCTCATAACTATGCTCGATTCTATCAATTGCTCAACAGTAATTTGTTCACCCACTGTAATACTTATGCTCTTGAGAGAAGCCACTAGTGAAACCTATGGCCCCCGGGTCTACTTTCCATCATATTAATCTTCCAACACTTAGCTATTTTTATTTCCTTTTATTTTACTTTGCACCTTTATTATAAAAATACCAAAAATATTATCTTATCATATCTATCAGATCTCACTTTCGTAACTGACTGTGAAGGGATTGACAACCCCTTTATTGCGTTGGTTGTGAGGTTTTTATTTGTTTGTGTAGGTGCGAGGGACTTGAGTGTGGCCTCCTACTGGATTGATACCTTGGTTCTCAAAAACTGAGGGGGAAATACTTACGCTACTTTACTGCATCACCCTTTCCTCTTCAAGGGAAAACCAACGTAGTGCTCAAGAGGTAGCATGAGTCATCTACCGGAGAGACCGAGTCATTGTACCAACTGCAAGATGGCCGGTTTGGGGGCTGTTCCGATGGTGAGAGTATTCCGGACCCCTTCGATCCGCCGAGCCGGGTTGCGATCTTCATGGCCGGTACACAGCCTGCGCAGCACTCTTCGACTGTAGCGGCGATGATCGCCGGGTCAGCAGCGGTGACGGCAGCCGGGGCAGGAGGCCCTGTGCGACCACCGGCTCAGGTTTTATCTGACTTATTCGATGCTTTAGCAACGCTGCTGGCAGCAGAAGTTAACCCGGCGAATCAGGATGACCATAATGCGGAAATCGTGATGGTGAAGGATCAGATAACTCAAGCCAAGGCAGACCTGGTAGCTAAGGACGCCAGGATGGCTGCAGAGCGGGCTGAGTTGGATGCACAGGCTTACCGGCTTATGTTGGATCAGAGTGCGTCAAATGATGTCATGAGGAGAAGGTACCGGTCTCACCTGCTTCCGGTTTATGAGGTAAGGAATCTCTTTAACATGCCAGGGGCAGGAACCAGCAACCAGCCAGTAGTAAACCGGGTGGAGGGACCTAGAATGGGGGCGCCGGTTCAGCCACGCATGATGGATCCGCCTCGTCAGAACAATGTCCTGTCGCAGCACGTTTCAACGCCTCCGGGTCATTACTCTAACCCGTTGGATAACATCGTTGCCGCCGCTTCACGATTGGCAGCTCTCCCGATCGAAGGTGAGTCTCCAGTAGCAGTTGAAACACGACGGGCTAGAGAGCTCCTTCAGACAGCTTTGACTCAGTAGGAGGCTTATTCATACAGCCACGAGAGGATTCATTCCACCCCTCGCCCAAGCCGGAGTTACAGCAGGCATATGGATGAACCGGCCGTGTCGAGCAGTGTGCGGAATCGTAATCCGCCTCGTGGCCATAACCCGGTGGGTGGTGGTGTTGATGCTCAGAACATGGTGGACCAAGGAAGAGCACGTCGAGAAGCCGAGTTAGCAGCGCAGCACGCGGCCCGTCAGCTTACTCCGTTTCATCCGACAACTTCGGTGGAGCCAGGAGTTGCCTCCAGTTCTTTAGGGGTGCCGTGTCTCACGCCGGCTTTACGTAATGTATGGCTGCCCAAGGATTTCAAGGGTCCACGTAAAGTGCCCAATTACACTGCCGACTTATCCCCCGAGTCATGGGTCGAAAGCTATGAGATGGCGATGGAGATGCTGGATGTGGATGATGCGGCATGTGCTAAATATTTCACCATGATGTTGGAGGGAACAACTCGCACTTGGTTGAAAAACTTGCCAGCTAACTCCATTGGGTCATGGGCCGAGTTAAGGGCCCGGTTTATCCAGAATTTCAAGGACACGTGCAAGTAGCCCATGTCAATTGTGGACTTAGCTGCCTGTGTCCAAGAGGAAGGAGAATCGACAACCCATTGGGTGCGCCAGGTTTCAGAAATCTTGCATTCATCGGACCGCATCAACGCTGATACAACAGTTGTAACGTTGGAAGGCAATTGCCGGTTCGCGCCGCTGAAGCTGAAGTTGGGACGGCTCAAGCGTCATTGCAATGACATGGGGACGCTTATGGCAGCTCTGGTTAAGTATGCCGACTCTGATAGTACCAAGGACCCTGAGTCTAACGATGAAAAGCCGGGAAAGGGAAAGAAGAGTGGCAGCACCAAAGGGCAGCAGCATAACCTGGCGGGTCATGGAAACATCGGTAAGCGAAAAGCGGATAACAGTTTAGATTTTGTGGCTAACACCAACACGCAGGATAATGGTCAGCGTCGTAAGGGTAAACCGCCCCCGCCGAGTGGAGGATCAGGTCCCAATCTCGAGCGCCTGTTAAACCAGCCTTGCCCAAAGCACGGGTCGCGAGAAAGGCCAGCCACGCACCTCCGGAAGGATTGCTTTATTATGCGGCAGTTCAAAAATTCGCGATATGATCATGGACCGTCCGGCAGTTTAGGGCCCGGTTCTCATGGGCCGGGTTATGGTGGAGGCAGTTCTGGCTCAGGATTTCAAGGTAATCAAAGCGGACATGGCAATCAAGGCAGTCAGGGCAACCAGGGTGGTTATTGTCGGTGTTCTGGGAACGGGGGTCCCCAGACTTGCCTGCCTGCGGCCCACGGCGTGGCTAAGCGAGCAGGCTGTACGGCCCATCTTCATCAACAAAGCATCCAAGACCCTCGCGAGGGGCCAAGCCTCACGAGGCGGACGACGCAAGACCTCCTCAGGAGTGGCCTAGTCAGACAGGCTCACGAGGAGCGGAGATATCAAGGCGGGGCAAACCTCATGAGGCTCTCATGACGTGAGCCATGACAATCGGCACCAGGTGGGTGCCAGGCGGGCGCCAGCGCGTGCAGTGTCCTTGTTTCCTCTTTTGTGCTAAGGAGGCCACCGCAGGCGAGGAGTACTGAGGCATCAGGCAAAGGTTGCCATAATGATGCAACGAGACCAAGACCAGAAGGACGGCAAGGCGGAGGTCATCGTGGAGCCCAAGACGGCGTCACCACCAGAGCCTTTCGCAGGAGAAGACCACTTTTGTCAGGATAGCTTGTACTAGCTATCCCCCTTCAAATTTTCCCGCTGTTGTTGGCTCCCTTCCCCGCTCAATATTTGGGAAGAGGACCAGGGCCTATATAATTAGAGCTAGCCACCATAGTAGAGGCATCTCATCTTAGATTGATCCAATCTGATCGAGAGCCTACCCTAGCCACAAGAACACCTCAGGAGGCTATTCTTCCCTCTGTACTGTTCATCATCAGCCCAAGAGGCAATCCACCACCACCACACTGGAGTAGGGTATTACACCGCAACGGTGGCCCGAACCAGTATAAATCTCGTGTCTCTTTGTGTTGCGAGTTCGTCGAGTTCGTCTGCGAGATCTTAGCGAGCTAGGGCGTAGATCGGTAGGAGGGAAAGACTTCGCGCGCACCCCAGTGTTCGAACCTTAAGGGTTTGCCGGAACCCCACATCCGACATTTGGCATGCAAGGTAGGGGTGCGCCGGAGCTTCTTCTCCGCCAATCGACTTGCCGACACTCCGCGGCCACGATGTCCGATGACCCAAGAGCTGACTCCGACCGCTGGGCAGCCTGGCCAGCCCGGTCGGCGCCGCCCGCCCATGACGACCTCAACCCTGCGCTCTAGGCGGCACGAGCGCCGTCCAATCCTGCGGGGCGCGGGCGACGCGGCCAGGCGTCGTCTACCCTCACTCCACGGCAAGTGCGAGCCGCTGCCTGAGCAGCAAGCCACGCCGCGGCGACGGCGCCGCACTCGCGGCGCGAACAGGCAAACATGCGGGCAGCACTCACCGTGGCAAGGGAGCTGCTACGGTGCCGGCTGATGGAAAGCGGCGGGGACGCGCTTTTGGAACGTGTTGCCGAGCTACTGGACGCGGCGGCCTCGGAAGCGCCGCCTTTCTGTCATCAGCTCCCTCCTCAGGCTGCTACAGGGATTCACGGCGGGTCCCGCCGCCACCACGCGCCGCCCGGTGCGCCAGGGGGCTTCGTCAACACCAGCATGGCCGGCGGCGCCGGGGGCTCTGCCGCCCCCATACCGCCCGCAACAAGCATGTGCACAAGCGTCGCCTCCCATTGCCCAAGTGGGATGCCGCGCTATCACCCTCAGGACGCCGCGCTGGGTTGGGCAACATGGAGTGTGGGGCACTACGGCAAGGTGTTGGAGGTAACAGCCCCGGAAGCCTACGTGCCCCGCATGATGGACCAGGAATACGCACCGGAGGACGACCCCGACTTGTTCGTTGAAGAAGATTGGGAAGAAGGGGCGCTAGGGGTCGAAGCCTTCCAAGAGCCGCCGGGGAACCAACACGACCGCGTGTGCGACGACCGCTACAGGATACCCCTAATCCCTCAGGAGCAAGCTTACGCTAACCATGAGTCACAGGAGGAACAGATCACCGCAACGGCCGGTGGCCCCAGCTCGACGGCCGCCCTGCCGGCTGGAGGGTCGCGCTTGGGGCTGCAGGAGAGGGAACGGGAGCCAGGCCCCTCCCCAAGGCGCGCGAAGCCAGGGGACACCCGGAGGTAGGCCCTCTGCCGGGGAGGCTTCGACGACCCTTCCCCCGGCAGAGGACTTGTGGTCGCCGAGGGCACCGCTGGCGTCCACTTTCCCTCTTTTGTGTCATCCTGGTAACCGGTCGGCTCAAGGGAGGTCGAGGGTGGCGCAAGGCGGGGCCCTCGTCTGGCGATATGAAGCAAGGCTGGTACCTGTGAAGAAGGCTCAGTGCCTGTGAAGCTCGCCGCCCGTGACACTCTCACGTAATAATGAGTTGGGGCTGTACACGCCCCGGAGTCTCAGGAGCGCCGGCCTCAGGCCCTGGGGCTCCCTCCCACGCCTAGTGGCAGCACTTAGCTCGGCGCAGGTGAGAAGACATGAAGACCGGAAGACTAGACTAGCTGCCGGACGCGGCCTTTTGCTTTGGATCTCTCTTTCTGTAGCTTTGCATTCTGGATCTGGATTTCAGTTGAGGCCGAATTTTTATCGATGCGCGCGGGGGGAGCCTTTTCTCGTTTGAGCAATTTCTTGCCTTCTGGATCTCATTTTTCCTGGGACTCATGTCCGTCGTCTTTCCCTCACAAGCTGGACCGCACGAAGCGCACGCTCGTCAAGCGCTCGCCAGCACTATGGCTGGTGCTCACCCCTTGCGGGGCCCCTTCAGACGGGGCGATAAGCTCCGCAGGATTCTCAGAAACTCGCCACTTCACGACCCGGCTGGAAGCTGGCGCAGACTAAGGTAAACCACGACGGAAAACTCGCCCCTGAATTCGCGGGTTCATGAGGACACATGCTCGCATCGCATAGGAAAGTAAAAACTGCAATTTACTTACATGAGGGGCTCCCCCTCTCAAATGCTCTTACGAGTTTTCCAAGGGCCATGCCCGAGTCTTGTGTGCAGGGTAAAACGACAGGAGAGCGTAGGATCAGCCATAAATGTCACTCGCTACATCACCCGCGGACGCGTCACTCGCGTCGTCATCATCTTCGTCGGCATCATTGCCGCCGTCGACGATGCCCCCATCGTCGTCGTCAACCACGTCGCCTTCGTCTGTGACAACCACCACCGCGTCATCCTCCAAGGTGAAGGCCCTGACCAACGTGTCCACATTGTCGTCGACCCAACGCGCCAGGTCGCTGTCACGACCGGATTTCCAATAAAAATGTTTATTGAGAAACCGATCCCTTTTACGGACCAGTGGAGAAGAATCCTTCTCACTGGTAGACAATTTCTTGATCACAGAAGAAAAACCAGGAGTACTAAATATAATACAAGGTTGAGCGGAGTCTGCTCAACAATTTATTACAAGCACGCCGATATTACACATAAAGGCGGATATGGTGGCATAACTACTGACTCACAATAAAAGTGGTGGTGAATATGTCACAGTGAAGTGGGTGACATGACTCCTGAATCTAACAGCTCATCGAGCGTCGGAGTGAGGCTCGAGGATTCTTATTGAGGGTGGCGGAAGCGTATATAATACAAGTGACCAATATCCAGGATCGCACGGGACTGACTGGGACTCCTCTAGGCGTCGGACTCACTATCAAACTCTTCATCCATGAGATCGCCTTCGTCCACATCTGGCCAAATCAACAAGCCAGGTGAGCACTATGAAAGTACTCGCAAGACAGTTCGGACATAAGATATAAAAAATGCAAACATGATACATATGAATAGATTAATAGAGCACACTCAGACAATGAGATAGCAATGCATGGGAAATAAAAGGGAAGTCGAGCGGTAGTCCTCCCGAAATCCCAATGTAATACTGAAGGCCAATCGAGTGTCTGAATGACTCCTCGAAAGGATACAAATGAAATAACAATGCCGCAGCCGGGCGTCAAGGCGACACCACATAAAGGGCTTACAATGGAATATAAATGACAGTGCGTGCCACAGTCAGACGTATGAGCGACATCACATAAAGGGCTTATATCGAAAGTAAATGACAAGAGTGCCACAGTCGGACGTCTGAGCGACATCACATAAAGGGCTTATATCAAAAGTAAATGACGAGCGTGCCACAGTCGGACGTCTGAGCGACATCACATAAAGGGCTTATATCAAAAGTAAATGACAAGAGTGCCACAGTCGGACGTCTGAGTGACATCACATAAAGGGCTTATATTGAAAGTAAATGACAAGAGTGCCACAGTCGGACGTCTGAGCGACATCACATAAAGGGCTTATATTTCATAACTTGATATTTCAGTAGCTCATGAATTTAAATCATTCCAAGGGAATATTCAATTACGAGATAAATGAAAGGTTAGTCCATCCACAGGAATAACGTTCAACCGGGTTTACCACTCAAGCCTGTTCACCGGGGATTTCCACGAAAACTGACACAGGGACTGACATGGATATGGATATGCTGGCCATGGTCCTTGACCATGGACACGATGACTCGGAAGGATTTTACTCTGCAGAGTTTGTAGTCTTAACCACAGCCAACGGATTTCAGTAGCCACAAGGGACTAGTTCCGTTTACGGTATTTTAGGAGAAACACATCTAACCAGTACACACCCATTCAACATTCCGATGCCAGGAATCACCCTCGGCAACGTTCAAGAAAAACTTTGAGACGGGGAGGCTACAACCTCGCGTAGCATGGGATCAAATTTATACCGCGCGCTCTAAGGGCTGCCCCCCTCTCGGTCCCAACCGGAAACACTCGTGCCCCCTGACCGGATGACTGGCTTTAATCCAGGGCCATGGAACCCTCATCCCGGCCCCTCTATTTGGTGTGTACAAGGAAAGAGGTTAGCAACTTACTAAACTGTATTCTTTGCAGAAAACATGTGGCAGCGCGAAAGGGGAAGAACGGTAACGTGGCTCAGTCCACGTTAACGTCGG
Organism: Triticum aestivum; assembly: GCF_018294505.1. NCBI lineage: Eukaryota > Viridiplantae > Streptophyta > Magnoliopsida > Poales > Poaceae > Triticum > Triticum aestivum. The sequence goes on from NC_057811.1 coordinate 437,149,089, forward strand.
AGTTTATCGGATGACGTAAGACCGGCATGCTACAACAATACCATCTTACTACCTTTCATGTCACCACATGATCAGGTCATCTCTCATCAAAGATCACAGTAACTTCGAAACACACGGTTAGTTGCCTTGCATGCAACGTAATACTCACCGGTGCTCATATGCCATGCACAAACCATTCAAGCAAACATGCAAAACACTCATCATATCAAAGTTTCAAACATGCTTGCCTGGTTCGGAGAAGTCGGAGTCTAGCTCGGCGAAGTTCGCGGCTTCGTCACCTCCTCCGGAACCTACGGTATAACGAAACCGTATACTAACGTGAAAATCGTTGCGTGCATAAAAATTGTTCCAAAAATTTTCCAAATAAATACTATAAAAAACTAGACAAAAATACAAGACTGGCAGAAAAAGAATCAATCAAAAAGCATCTTTTATTAAAAAGATATAAGGGTTTTTGTCCAAGGACTAATCTGTGATGAAACAGAAAAGATCCAGGGGCTTGTTTGAGAAAACAGAAAACGGTTCGGTAGGAAATACGCCAGCCCAGAGAGAAAACACGTTTTGCCCGAAGGCGCTTTCAGAAAACGGTTCAAAAGGGGAAAAGAAGAGAGGCTGACGGGGGGTCCCACCCGTCAGGTTCAAAACTCCCAACGGAGCTCGCCGGCGCCCGAAGGCTGCGGTGGTCGTCGGCGTTGAACCAAGGCAAGGCAGAGTGATCGGAAGGTACCTACAGGTTAAGGGTGTTCTTCTGCATCGGTGGGTGGTGGACTTGGCCGTCGGAGAGCACCACGTCGATGGCGACACTATCTCCGGCGGACGGTGGTTCGGGCGATGTTGGAATACTACGGTGGGTGCTGCAAGTGTCAAATTGATGCGCGGGTCAGGGATGTGGATGTACTAGGAGGCTACTGGCAAGGGCTGAGGGGTAGGGGTGCACGCACGGGAGTGAATCGCGCTGGATCCCGAAGCGGGTCGAAGCGGCTGGAGTTGGGGAAGAAGACTCCCTCGGGGCTCTCCCAGTGGCTTGGCGTGGTACTGGTGGTGTGTAGAGGTGGTGCGGGTTTGAGTTCAAGCTCAGGACCTCCTTTTATAGGCGATCCGAGGGGGTGGCCATGAACAGGATAGCTCCGGCGAGCAATTACAGCGAGGCAGAGGTTGGGTAGGGGGTTTAGGAGGCTAGGCATCATCAAGGAGGATCATTGGCGCCGTTTCTCTGCTCAAACCTCGGTCAGGCTTGCGTAATGCACTGGCCCTCGATGGAACGGCCGTACGGGCACGGCGGCGGCAGGGAGCGCGCTCCGTGCCTACCAGTTCACGACGACGGACCTGCGGTGTGCACGGGTGAGTGGATGGCCACGCGGTGGCATCTGGTGGCTTGGGCGGCGCTGGACGGTGCCGTCCAACGCTGCGCCTCTCTGGCAGCCGCAAAGGGTGCTGCTGCCGTCGCTCACGGGGTAGCGCACCTCGACCTGCTCATCGCCGACGCCCGCAAGCTTCCAGGCGATCATGCGGCGCAGGGATAAGAATGAGGCACAGGGCGCACGGTGCCACCGCGGCTACTGGCGAGATCGAGAAGGGGTTCTGAAGAAAACGACATCGGCCACTAAAACTGTATCTCTGAACTTCTGAGCTTGACAGTAACAGTGTCCTTCAGGTGTTCGACGAAATGATTTGGCATGAAGAAAAAAATTTCTGGAGCTGGGACTTGGTGAGGTGACCTCTCAATGCATCCAGGGGCTGCCTGAATTTTCTCAGATTTTTAGGAGGAGAAAACAAATGAATTTCATCAAATTTGACAAATGTGGCCCAAACTTGCAGCAAGCACAATTTGAAATATTTGAACTGGAGACCAGTAGATCATCATGGATCTTGGTTGAGGGCTCTAAGGACTAGCCAAGGAAATTTGTTTCGAGGCCAAACTCAAAGTAGAAATGGTAGTTCCTTTGTAAACCTCCAAGGATCAAAATAGAAGGCAAAAAATAATTTTGATAAGGCATAAATGGAAACAAAAACATGGGGGAGTTCAACTTGCTGGATTTGAAGTATACCTTGATACAAAGATGGGGAATGGCTTTTGGGAGGGGATTTCCACTCATGTCATGGCAAGAGGAGTTTTTTTTTCTTTGAAAGGGAAAAGGATCACTCCAAATGCCATAGGCTATTTAAAAAGATTTTCAAAAACTTTTCCTAAAGAAAACATCTGTGTTGAGTCAACAAAAGATGGAAAAACCTCCAAGACCAAAGATCAAGTTTGGGGTGAATCCAAACAAAATACTTGTCATAAAGGAAATTTTTTGAGAGGGAGAGTTCTTTAGAAGAAAATTTTTAAATAACCTCCCTCAAATCAAATAAAAGTTTTGATAAAACCAAAATAGAATTTTTGGGTGTCACAACACCTACCCCCTTAGGAAAAATCTCGTCCCCGAGATTTCAGCTGATCCTCAAATAGATGTGGGTACTCTGCCTGAAGAAAATCTTCTCTTTCCCATGTAGCTTCATCCTCGGTGTGATTGCTCCACTGAACCTTGAAATTTTTTGTTCTTTTCTGACGGGTCCTCCTTTCAGACTCTTCCAATATTTTTACTGGCCGCTCTCTGTAGGTGAGGTCTGGTTGCACGTCGATTCTCTCATGAAATACATGCTTTTCCGGGTTGCTCACACATTTCCTCAACTGTGAGACGTGGAACACGTCGTGGACGTCTGAGAGCTCTTTGGGTAGGTCCAGCTGGTAGGCTACTGTGCCTCTTCGTGCAATTACACAGAAGGGTCCAATAAATCTTGGGGCTAGCTTCCCCTTAATTTTGAACCGTTGCAGGCCCCTCATAGGAGACACTCGTAGGTATACGTAATCACCGGGTTCAAAGCTGACCTCACGATGTTTTCGATCGTAATAGCTCTTTTGTCGGTTTTGAGCTGTCTTGAGTCTGTCCCTGATCTGTTTAACTTTCTCCTCGGCTTCCTTGAGCATGTCTGGGCCGAAGATACGACTGTCACCCGTTTCTGACCAGTTTAATGGGGTACGACATCTCCGTCCGTACAATGCTTCAAAAGGTGCCATTTGCAGGCTGGCTTGGTAACTGTTGTTGTATGCGAACTCGGCATACGGCAAACTTTCTTCCCAACTGGATCCATAGGTGAGAACACAGGCTCGCAGCATGTCCTCTAGGATTTGGTTCACGCGTTCAGTTTGTCCATCAGTCTGGGGGTGGTACGCTGTACTGAATGCTAGTTGAGTGCCTAGAGCTTGTTGTAAGTGATCCCAAAATTTAGAGACAAATTGAGTGCCTCGGTCGGATATTATAGTCTTTGGGACTCCATCCAGACAAACTATACGGGAGAGATAAAGCTTAGCAAGCCTTTGAGTGGAGTAGGTCGTCTTCACGGGAATGAAATGTGCTACCTTGGTTAGCCAATCTGTGATGACCCATATGGCATCATTTCCGCGTTGTGATCGAGGTAGTCCGACGATAAAATCCATTCCAATTTCATCCCATTTCCACTCAGGTATCCTGTTTGGCTGAAGCAGCCCTGCTGGTTTTTGGGGCTCAGCTTTAATGCGCTGACACGAATCACAACATGCGATGAATGCGGCTATATCCCTTTTCATACCGTGCCACCAAAATCTTTCCTGAATGTCTTTGTACATTTTGGTTCCTCCAGGGTGGATTGAATATGGAGCGGTGTGGCTTTCGGTTAGGATTTGCTGTTTGAGGTCCTCAATGTTTGGTATGCAAAGTCTGTCCTCGTACCATAATACTCCCTCATTGTCCGTGACGAACTCTGAAGCCTTGCCAGGGCTCATTTTTCTCTTTATACCTTTGATGATGGGATGTCCCTACTGAGCCTTCTTAATTTGTTCCAGTAGGGTGGGCTGTATCACCAGATTCGATACGTTGCCCTCAGAGACTAATACCATGTTGAGTTTAGCGAACTCCTGCTGAAACTCAGGCCTCAAGTTCGGTGGACCGTCGTTGCCCGGGCTGGGGTTCCGACTAAGAGCATCTGCCACTACATTTGTTTTCCCTGGATGGTAGTGAATGCCGACATCATAGTCCTTGACCAATTCCAACCAGCGTCGTTGTCGTAAATTTAGCTCTGGTTGCGTGAAAATATATTTAAGGCTCTTATGGTCCGTATATATTTCACAATGATTTCCCGGTAGAAAGTGCCTCCACTCTTTGAGTGCATGGATGACTGCTGCTAGCTCCAAGTCATGAGTAGGATAATTTTCCTCATGCTTCCGTAGTTGCCTGGAAGCATACGCGACAACTTTGCCGTCCTGCATCAATACGCACCCGAGGCCCTTCCGGGATGCGTCACAATACACTTCAAAACTCTTGTGTATGTCTGGCACAACCAAAACCGGTGCTGTTGTTAGTTTCTTCTTGAGCTCTTGGAAGCTTTTCTCGCACGCTTCAGTCCATACAAATTTCTTGTCTTTCTTGAGCAACTGTGTCATTGGTTTTGCCACAGTGGAGAATCCTTCAATAAACCTTCGGTAATATCCAGCCATTCCTAGGAAACTTCGTACATCTGTTACGTTGGTTGGTGGTTTCCAGTCAAGTATGGCTTTGACTTTTTCTGGGTCTACGGCCACACCTTCTTGGGTCAATATATGGCCTAGAAAACCAACTTGTCTTAGCCAAAATTTACACTTGCTAAATTTGGCGTATAATTGATGTTTCCTTAATTCTCCCAATACAATTCTGAGGTGTTCAGCATGTTCCTCTGGTGTCCTGAGTATACCAGAATATCATCAATGAACACCACGAAAAATTTGTCCATAAATTTCATAAACACTTTGTTCATGAGGTGGACGAAATATGCGGGGGCGTTCGTCAGTCCAAACGGCATTACTGTGAACTCATATAATCCTTATCTGGAGGTGAATGCTGTCTTAGGGATATCTTCTGTCCGTACTTTTAATTGATGATATCCCGATCTTAAATCAATTTTTGAGAACACCTTGGCCTGTGCGAGCTGGTCAAACAAATCGTTTATCCATGGCATCGGATATTTGTTTTTGATGGTGACCATATTGAGAGCTCGATAGTCTATACACAATCTCAGTGTCCCATCCTTTTTCTTGGCGAATAATACTGGCGAACCCCAAGGTGAGGAGCTGGCCCGAATAAATCCTTTGTCCAGTAATTCCTTTATTTGCTTCTTCAATTCTACCAACTCGGATGGTGCCATTCTATAAGGTTTCTTGTACATGGGGGTGGTGCCAGGTGCTAGTTCAATGCTGAACTCTATCTCTCGGTCTGGTGGCATGCCTGGTAGTTCTTCAGGAAATACGTCGGGAAACTCGCACACCACTGGAACTTTTCCCAGTTCTGAAATGTCCACTTTGTTCAACTTTGGTTGCCGTGACCGTGGTCTCTCTTGAGCTATAACTTTTATTTTCTTGCCGTGATGATGAGTGAGAATCACAGTCCGATTGAAACAGTCAATAAATCCCTTGTTGGTGGTCAACCAGTCCATCCCTAGGATAACATCCAGTCCTTTATTTTCCAACACGATGAGATTAGCCTGAAACTTTAGTCCTTCGAATTCAATAATCACTCCTTGGCAGTAACTCTGAGTGATCTGCTTATTCCCGGGGGACTTGATAATCATAGATTTTTCCAAAGGAAGTATCGGAAAACCATGTTGCAAAACAAAACTCTTCAAATGAACGAGTGAGAAGCTCTAGAATCAAACAAAACCGTGGCAGGTACTGTGTTGACAGGGAACGTACCGAGTACGATGTCTGGGCATTCTGTGCTTCTTCCTTGGTCACATGGTTCATGTGACCCTTCCTGTGATTGTTGTTGGGATCGAAATTGTTACGCTTGGGGGCTGGATTGTTCCCACCATTGTTCGGCTTGGGGGCATAGTTCCTTGGTTTTGGGCACTGTTTGGCATAGTGCCCTTCGTCTCCACAAGCATCGCAAGTGACCCCTAGACGGTATGTAAAGTCCTTGTCCCTTCAATGAAACTGTCTGGTTGGCCTTAGAGCAGTAGTCGTGGATTTTCTTGCTTCATTCCTCTGAACATCAGTCTTGCTCCGGATGTTGCGGGCAAGAGTCGTCTTGTCCCTTTTTCGCTTACGAATATCCTCCAGACTGCGGTGCTCATTCTCCAACGTAATGGCCTTGTCGACCAGAGTTTTGAAATCTGGGAAAGTGTGTACGAGCAATTGGCATTTTAGTGCCGGCGCCAGGCCATCCAAAATTTTTTCCATCCTTTTGTTCTCAGTCATATGCTCATCGTAGGCATAGCGAGATAGCTGGGTAAACTGACTGTTGTATTCCGTCACTGTCATGCCTCTCTGCTTGAGGTCATCAAATTCTCTTTTCTTGATTTTTATGATGCTCCTGGGGATGTGTGCCCCACGAAAGCCTTCCTTAAACTCTTCCCAGGTGATGTTATGTTCACTGGGATGCATGTGTAGGAAGTTCTCCCACCATGCTGCAGCTGCTCCAGTGAGGTAGTGAGGTGCATAAAGCACCTTCTCATGATCAGAACATTGAGCAATAATCAACTTTCTTTCGATGTCTCGAAGCCAATCATCGGCTTCAAGCGGCCTATCAGTGTGAGCAAACGTTGGAGGGCGTGTCTTCTGTAGTTCAGACAACTTGGATTGTGGTTGGTATGGCTCGCGGTGATTTCCCATATTGATGACGTGATTCATCATTTCTTGGTGTTGCTGTTGGCTTTGTTCGAAAAGGCGGCATACTTGAGATAAGGCTGCCTCGCTGTCTTGTTGACTAGACTGCCCCTGTGTGAAGTTGTTGCTTGTCTGTGTTCCATAAACTTCTTCGGGTGGATTTGGCATGGAACGAGTCCACGGACGAGACATTTTCCACTGGGGTATTATTTTGCAAAACTCATGAGAAGAACTGTGTGGCACAAGGAAAATTTTGTAAAGGCAAAAAATTTAAAAGACCTCAAGATTTTTCAAGAAAATATATGATTGCGCATGGAGAAGGACTGCTTAGCACAAATCTTACACGCGATATGCAAACATACGATACATCACTCAGGATGTGCGTACACACCCCTGACATGTTATTTAGGCTAGCACACTCCTCCGGAAACATACATGATGCGCGCACAACTACTACAAATTTAAGTATATATAAAACATATCATACAAGCAGACACATCGCGCGGCTACTAGGCGCACTCAGTCGGAGATGGTGAAGATGTCCTTCCCCCTGCCGAGGGTAAGACCCAGCGGTGCAGGAGACTCCACCTCCACCTCCTCCCTAATAGGCTCCAGGTGCGTAGCACTGCGCTGAGGAGATGGTGCGGGTGCGACAGGCGGTGGTGCGGGTGCGGCAGGCGGTGCAGCTCTGACTGGAGTAGGAGCAATGACCTGGTCGAACTCCTCAGTGGTAGGCAGACGGCGAGCGGTGGCGAAAATGGCAAGTGAATAGGACGCTGAGGACGAGACGAACGTCAGTGGCGGTGCCATGTGGAGGAGCTCCCTCCTGTTGGCAGAACAGCCCCGGACTAAGTCCATGCGGGCAGCCACAAGATCATCCACGAGGTTGTCGAAAGCTGCCTCCAGAGCTTTGAGATACTCAACAAGCATCTCGATAGCTTCATCTCGCTCTCCCCTATGGCAGGCGAATGCATAGTGACAAGTATATGGCACATGGCATGGGAGGTAGCGGTAGCAACGAGTCTTCATCGAAGGAAGAATATCCCGAAGGCGAGCTATCGCCTCACGGGCGGCCATCTCCATGGCATGCCTCTCCGTAGGCATGGCCCTTCCCACAAAACGGAAGTGGTGAGATGCAGAACGTCCTCCCTTGAATTGCACCACGGCCTGGTGCATAGACACGTCGTCGCTGAGCTTGTGCTGGTAAAGCATGAACTCCGGACGAGTCGCTGGCCCGATCGTGAGCCTGGTGATGGAGACGATGAGTTTGACAAACCCCTCGGGCACATTAGTGAACACCCGAGTCTCGCAGTCGTTGCCAGCCATCTACAAAAGTAGGCAAAAATTCTGAGTAGTCAAATCATAAATTTATGATGACCAACAGAAAATAGCTACATTTGCAAAATGCTGAAAAAGCACTAAAAACGCTAATAACCGATTAGCGAACGCACCTAGTGGCTTCCTACAGTCAGCCTGGCTCTGATACCAAGCTTGTCACGACCGGATTTCCAATAAAAATGTTTATTGAGAAACCGATCCCTTTTACGGACCAGTGGAGAAGAATCCTTCTCACTGGTAGACAATTTCTTGATCACAGAAGAAAAACCAAGAGTACTAAATATAATACATGGTTGAGCGGAGACTGCTCAACAATTTATTACAAGCACGCCGATATTACACATAAACGCGGATATGGTGGCATAACTACTGACTCACAATAAAAGCGGTGGTGAATATGTCACAGTGAAGTGGGTGACATGACTCCTGAATCTAACAGCTCATCGAGCGTCGGAGTGAGGCTCGAGGATTCTTATTGTGGGTAGCGGAAGCGTATATAATACAAGTGACCAATATCCAGGATCGCACGGGACTGACTGGGACTCCTCTAGGCGTCGGACTCACTATCAAACTCTTCATCCATGAGATCGCCTTCGTCCACATCTGGCCAAATCAACAAGCCAGGTGAGCACTATGAAAGTACTCGCAAGACAGTTCGGACATAAGATATAACAAATGCAAACATGATACATATGAATAGATTAATAGAGCGCACTCAGACAATGAGATAGCAATGCATGGGAAATAAAAGGGAAGTCGGGCGGTAGTCCTCCCGAAATCCCAATGTAATATTGAAGGCCAATCGAGTGTCTGAATGACTCCTCGAGAGGATACAAATGAAATAACAATGCCGCAGTCGGGCGTCAGGGCGACACCACATAAAGGGCTTATAATGGAATATAAATGACAGTGCGTGCCATAGTCGGACGTCTGAGCGACATCACATAAAGGGCTTATATCAAAAGTAAATGACAAGAGTGCCACAGTCGGACGTCTGAGCGACATCACATAAAGGACTTATATCAAAAGTAAATGACGAGCGTGCCACAGTCGGACGTCTGAGCGACATCACATAAAGGGCTTATATCAAAAGTAAATGACAAGAGTGCCACAGTCGGACGTCTGAGTGACATCACATAAAGGGCTTATATTGAAAGTAAATGACAAGAGTGCCACAGTCGGACGTCTGAGCGACATCACATACAGGGCTTATATTTCATAACTTGATATATCAGTAGCTCATGTATTTAAATCATTCCAAGGGAATATTCAATTACGAGATAAATGAAAGGTTAGTCCATCCATAGGAATAACGTTCAACCGGGTTTACCACTCAAGCCTGTTCACCGGGGATTTCCACGAAAACTGACACAGGGACTGACATGGATATGGATATGCTGGCCATGGTCCTTGACCATGGAAACAATGACTCGGAAGGATTTGACTCTGCAGAGTTTGTACTCTTAACCACAGCCAACGGATTTCAGTAGCCACAAGGGACTAGTTCCGTTTACGGTATTTTAGGAGAAACACATCTAACTACTACACACCCATTCAACATTCCGATGCCAGGAATCACCCTCGGCAACGTTCAAGAAAAACTTTGAGACGGGGAGGCTACAACCTCGCGTAGCATGGGATCAAATTTATACCGCGCGCTCTAAGGGGTGCCCCCCTCTCGGTCCCAACCGGAAACACCCATGCCCCCTGACCGGATGACTGGCTTTAATCCAGGGCCATGGAACCCTCATCCCGGCCCCTCTATTTGGTGTGTACAAGGAAAGAGGTTAGCAACTTACTAAACCGTATTCTTTGCAGAAAACATGTGGCAGCACGAAAGGGGAAGAACGGTAACGTGGCTCAGTCCACGTTAACGTCGGAGTTTATCGGATGACGTAAGACTGGCATGCTACAACAATACCATCTTACTACCTTTCATGTCACCACATGATCAGGTCATCTCTCATCAAAGATCACAGTAACTTCGAAACACACGGTTAGTTGCCTTGCATGCAACGTAATACTCACCGGTGCTCATATGCCATGCACAAACCATTCAAGCAAACATGCAAAACACTCATCATATCAAAGGTTCAAACATGCTTGCCTGGTTCGGAGAAGTCGGAGTCCAGCTTGGCGAAGTTCGCGGCTCCGGCATCTCCTCCGGAACCTACGGTATAACGAAACCGTATACTAACGTGAAAAATCGTTGCGTGCATAAAAATTGTTCCAAAAAAATTCCAAATAAATACTATAAAAAACTAGACAAAAATACAAGACTGACAGAAAAAGAATCAATCAAAAAACATCTTTTGTTAAAAAGATATAAGGGTTTTATTCCAAGGACTAATCTGTGATGAAAGAGAAAAGATCTAGGGGCTTGTTTGAGAAAGCAGAAAACGGTTCGGTAGGAAATACGCCAGCCCAGAGAGAAAACATGTTTTTCCCGAAGGCGCTTTCAGAAAACGGTTCGAAGGGGAAAAGAAGAGAGGCTGACGGGGGGGTCCCACCCGTCAGGTAGGGGTGCACGCACGGGAGTGAATCGCGCTGGATCCCGAAACGGGTCGAGGCGGCCGGAGTTGGGGAAGAAGACTCCCTCGGGGCTCTCCCAGTGGCTTGGCGTGGTACTGGTGGTGTGTAGAGGTGGTGCGGGTTCGAGTTCGAGCTTGGGACCTCCTTTTATAGGCGATCCGAGGGGGTGGCCGTGAACGGGATAGCTTCGGCGAGCAATTACGGCGAGGCAGAGGTTGGGTAGGGGGTTTAGGAGGCTAGGCATCATCAGGGAGGATCACTGGCGCCGTTTCTCTGCTCGAACCTCGGTCGGGCTTGCGTAATGCACTAGCCCTCGATGGAACGGCCGTACGGGCACGGCGGCGGCAGAGAGCGCGCTCCGCGCCTACCAGTTCACGACGACGGACCTGCGGTGTGCACGGGTGAGTGGATGGCCACGCGGTGGCCTCTGGTGGCTTGGGCGGTGCTGGACGGCGCCGTCCAACGCTGCGCCTCTCTGGCAGCCGCAAAGGGTGCTGCTGCCGTCGCTCACGGGGCGGCGCACCTCCACCTGCTCGTCGCCGACGCCCGCAAGCTTCCAGGCGACCATGCGGCGCAGGGATAAGAATGAGGCACAGGGCGCACGGCGCCACCGCGGCTACTGGCGAGATCGAGAAGGGGTTCTGAAGAAAACGACATCGGCCACTGAAACTGTATCTCTGAACTTCTGAGCTTGACAGTAACAGTGCCCTTCAGGTGTTCGACGAAATGATTTGGCATGAAGAAAAAAAATTCTGGAGCTGGGACTTGGTGAGGTGACCTCTCAATGCATCCAGGGGCTGCCTGAATTTTCTCAGATTTTTAGGAGGAGAAAACAAATGAATTTCATCAAATTTGACAAATGTGGCCCAAACTTGCAGCAAGCACAATTTGAAATATTTGAACCGGAGACTAGTAGATCATCATGGATCTTGGTTGAGGGCTCTAAGGACTAGCCAGGGAAATTTGTTTGGAGGCCAAACTCAAAGTAGAAATGGTAGTTCCTTTGTAAACCTCCAAGGATCAAAATAGAAGGCAGAAAATAATTTTGATAAGGAATAAATGGAAACAAAAACATGGGGGAGTTCAACTTGCTGGATTTGAAGTATACCTTGATACAAAGATGGGGAATGGCTTTTGGGAGGGGATTTCCACTCATGTCATGGCAAGAGGAGTTTTTTTTTGAAAGGGAAAAGGATCACTCCAAATGCCATAGGCTATTTAAAAAGATTTTCAAAAACTTTTCCTAAAGAAAACATCTGTGTTGAGTCAACAAAAGATGGAAAAACCTCCAAGACCAAAGATCAAGTTTTGGGTGAATCCAAACAAAATACTTGTCATAAAGGAAAAAATTTGAGAGGGAGAGTTCTTTAGAAGAACAATTTTAAATAACCTCCCTCAAATCAAATAAAAGTTTTGATAAAACCAAAATAAAATTTTTGGGTGTCACAGTCGCCTCGGACGGTCGTGGGTACGGGGGCGATGGCGGCGGCGAAATCGAAGTTGGGGTCGGCATTCAGAAGGTGGCTGAAGACACGGGAGAAAGCGCACTCAAGTAGGCCACGACCCCTTTCCTCCACAAGCTGGCGAGCTCTGGTGGACCGAGCCTCGAGGCGCATCACCACCTCGGTGAAGAAGGTCAGGTGGCTGGCGTAGCCATTCGAGTGAGGGGCCGGTGCATCCACATCGCAAATATGGCCCAGAGCGGCATTGGCCCTATTCCCGAGATCCTGAAGCATAGGGGTGTGCTCACGCTCCAGCGTTCGTCGTTGGAGCACTTCCTCCGTGTTTTGCCATGCAATGACCTCAGCGTCATCAACCCGCCTCCGAAGAGAACGCAGCTCGGCGCGGGCAGAGGCCAAGTCCACCTGCGCCGTAACCAGGGCGGCGGCTGTGGCTTCCGCGCGCCTCTCAGCCTCATCCAACCTGGGCCTGAGGGCAGCGGCCCTGCCCACATCCTCCGCACCCGCGAGCTTCAGCTTCAGGTTGTACCTACCCTCCAGGTCTGCGTGCATCTCGGCCACCCGGCGATTGACCTCCTCCTCGACTCTGGCCTCGCGAGCCCCGACGACATCTTCTGCTTGAGCAACTTGATGTTCCCTCGTCTCCAGTTGCTCGAGCTCGAGGTTGCGCTCCACGGCTTCCAGGGCCAGCGCCTCATCGCGCTTCCGGACCTCCTCTTCCTCCGCGGGCGTCCCCCTCACTGATGCAAGAGCGGCCCTGCGCGCCTCCACCTACTGCTCAAGGGGCGCGCTCCAGGCCTGGAGCTCCCATGCGCGCTCCACCGCAGCCCCGCGACGGCGGTCAGCCTCGCGAGCCTCTTCCAAGGCTCGCGAGCGGGCTTCATGGGCGATCTTGAGGGACGCCTCGGCCTTCGCATTCTCAAGGTCGCGCTGATAGCGACCGAGGTTGATGGCCACCTTCAGCTTGCACCGCTCCTCCACTAGCCGGTGACCTTCAGCCTCAAGGCGCGAGTCGACACCAGCGAGCTCTTCACCCAGTCGACTCATCGCGCCCATCGCCTCCTGGAAGAGCTCGTGACGAACTACGCTCCGCCCGTGCTCGAGCTTGAACGCTCGGCCCACCTCGTCCTCCACCTCCGGGGCAGCGGGCGGGGCGCCAAGTGGCACGCCACCTCCCGGCAGGGGGCTGGGGGCTGACGCCGTACCTGACGTCAGCCAGTCCTCGCGAGAAGCCTGAGCCGATCGGGGCTCGCTCTCGAAGAGGAGCCGAAGATCGAGGCCAACCGGCGGCTGTCCATGAGCAAAGGAGGAGTCTTGGGCATGCCTGTCAAGCTCCACGCCAGACCGTGGGGGAGCGGTGGCCCAGCCGCGGGCTCAGCGCACCACGAGGGCAGCGACGCTCCCCCAACCGACCCTGCTCGAGGGGCGGCAGGCAGACCAGGAACGCTCAAGGCCGATGGGGGGAGCTGGTGATGGAGGAGGCCGCTTCTCAGAGGATGCAACAGCATCAACGGAAGGAACCCTGAAGGACTGATGTCAGGATAAGAAGGCTACATACAAGGAGCCATGATAATAAGATACTTACGCGTCAATGGCGATGTACTTTCGTCGCTTTAACGGTCCAAAGATATTGCAGCCGCTGGGGGATCCCTTCCTCTTGCGGAGCTCCTCGAAGTCCACACAAAGACGACGAAAACGCTGGACGTGGCGGCCGGTGCGCGGCGGGGATGAAGAAGAGCTTGGAAGGATGCCTTCAGGGGCGCCCGGCTGCGGCGAACAGCCGGGCACCGTCTCACCACAACCTCCCGAGGCTCCCGGAGCCTTGGCCTTGGGAGCCGCATGCTGTGTCTCCTCGGTGACCGACGCCTCAGGAGGGGGGTCGTAGGCCCCTGAGGAAGACGCCTCAGGATCACCACTCGGCATGTGCTCCTCGGCACTCGAGTCACCGGCCCCCGTCGGAGCTCGCTCTCCCGCACCATCACCTGGGGCGAGCTCGGCACCGGTGGCGAAGAAGGGAACCACGATGACAGGGTTGTCGCGGGATCTCACCAGGCCAATTGGGCGCAGCCCCCACTCATCAAAGGAAGGCATGCTCGCGGCAAATGCGGCTTTGTTCTCACAGCGGTACAACAGGCAGCTATTCCGGGGCATCTCATCCGGCAGAGGGACACCCGACAGGACCGTGAGCACCGTTTGCCGCGTCGCAAGAGGAAGCCCTTCTCCTGAAACCTCATGTGGTCCTGGCTGCGGAGCAAGTCCCACATCGGGCGGGAGTGGCGCTGAAGTGGAGCGACTCGACGCTTCACGAACTCATTCACCACCATGGGCGCAGTCACGCCGAGGTCCTTCAACCACCTCAACCTGGCCCAGACGGGGGCAAGGCAGGGGCTCGTGAGCTTCTGATGGCCCCAGCCGGAGTTCAGAACAGCGGGCCCCGCCGGATCATGGAGCAGAGGGTTGAGCACGCCGGCGTCAACAAACACCCATCGTATGCGGAACTCGCTCGTGGACGAAGGAAGCTCGAAGTCAACCCCCTCGCCCGATATCGCGGCCACGGCTTGGAAGCCCATGCACCCCGAGCTCTGCCAAGGACCGGTCAGATGCAACAAGAAGAAATGGCGGAGGAGGGCCACGGAAGGAGCGATGCCCACCATGGCCTCGCACAAGAAGGCGAAGACGGCCAGAAGGGTCACAGATTGAGGGTCGAGATGAAGCATGTGGATCTCGTAATGCTCGAGCACTGCGTTGAAGAAGGCGGAGAAGGGAGGAATCAGGCCAGCCCAGAGGGCCTCTATGAAGATCGGGACCTCAGTGGCTGCCCGAGCCATGCGAGTACGGGACGCAGGCCAAGCCGCCGTCTCTCCCCACTCATTGAAACTGGAGGCAAGCATGGGGCCCACCTTCTCCATTACCTCGTCGTTGAGCACCCGAGGCCGGCCGAGTGCCGGCTCGAAAGACGGAGGCGTAGTTGGCAACGACAGGGGTTTCTTCGCCTTTTCAGTTTGTTTTGGCGCCATGGGGATGAAGCAGGCAAAGCGTAAGCCAGATTGGCAGGGCAGAGTAGGGCCTCGAGGAAGCAGGGAGATTGGAAGAGCCGGGCGTGGGCGGAGGAAGAATAACTATGTGAGATGCGGGGGCCGCGTAGCCAGGCGGATTCAAGGGCGGCGTGGGGAAGCGGAGACGCCCACGTCCAATCAACCGCCACACGTCAACCAAGGCCTCGTGCTTTTGGGGATCGCGGTGCTCTGTACTTGACCCTTGGCTTCACCGCGAAGCCAGTCCCAAGCGCACCTTGGGCCCGGGGGCTACTGTCGGCATTCTGGGAACGGGGGTCCCCAGACTTGCCTGCCTGCAGCCCACGGCGTGGCTAAGACAGCAGGCCGTACGGCCCATCTTCATCAACAAAGCATCCAAGACCCTCGCGAGGGGTCAAGCCTCGCGAGGCGGACGATGCAAGACCTCCTCAGGAGTGGCCTAGTCAGACAGGCTCACGAGGAGCGGAGATATCAAGGCGGGGCAAACCTCACGAGGCTCTCGTGACGTGAGCCATGACGATCGGTACCAGGCGGGCGCCAGCACGCGCAGCGTCCTTGTTTCCTCTTTGGTGCTAAGGAGGCCAGCGCAGGCGAGGAGTACCGAGGCATCAGGCAAAGCTTGCCATATCAGTGCAACGAGACCAAGACCAGAAGGACGGCAAGGCGGAGGTCATCGTGGAGCCCAGGACGGCGTCACCACCAGAGCCTTTCGCAGGCGAAGACCACTTTTGTCAGGATAGCTTGTACTAGCTGCCCCCCTTCAAATTTGCCCGCCGTTGTTGTCTCCCTTCCCCGCTCAATATTTGGGAAGAGCACCAGGGCCTATATAAGCAGAGCTAGCCACCATAGTAGAGGCATCTCATCTTAGCTTGGTCCAATCTGATCGAGAGCCTACCCTAGCCACAAGAACACCTCAGGAGGCTGTTCTTCCCTCTGTACTGTTCATCATCAGCCCAAGAGGCAATCCACCACCACCACACTTGAGTAGGGTATTACACCACAACGGTGGCCCGAACCAGTACAAATCTCGTGTCTCTTTGTGTTGCAAGTTCGTCGAGTTCGTCCACAAGATCTTAGCGAGCTAGGGCGTAGATCGGTAGGAGGGAAAGACTTCGCGCGCACCCCAGTGTTCGAACCTTAAGGGTTTGCCGGAACCCCACATCCGACAGTTATAATCATCAGGGGAGTCAGCAGCAGCAGCAGTCGGGTTACTAGAGCAACCTAAAGCAGTTGAATAGTGGGCACTATCATGTCTTCACCACTAGCCTGTGCAAGCGCAATCATAAGCTTCATAAAAGGGCAATGAACTCCGTTGAACCGGCGGTGCCCCATTACTTGCGCTGGTCTAAACAGCCATTGTGTGGAGTCGAGAGGATCATCTGCCCTGGGTTGATAATCCGGGTCATTTGGCATTGGTGGTGGCGCCTCAGGTTGGAGGGTATAAGTTCACCAAGGTGCTCATGGATGGAGGGAGTAGTATCAATATTCTTTATTATGAAACCTTCCGTCGCATGGGGTTGATAGATAAAAAACTTAAACTGTCAAACACCGTTTTTCATGGTGTGGTGCCTGGTAAATCGGCGTACACAGTTGGTAAGATAGCTCTGGAGGTTTCTTTTGGAGATGATCATGATTCAAGGTCAAAGCATTGACTTTTGAAGTGGTGAAAATTAAGAGCCCATATAATGCCCTGTTTGGACGGCCGGCTTATGCCAAGTTCATGGCAAGGCCCTGTTATGTTTATCTGGAGCTCAAGATGCCGGGTCATAAGGGGAGCATCACGGTACATGGGAGCCGTAAGATCACTTTGGAATGTGAAGAAGGTGATGCGGCTTACGCTGAGTCGGTTTGTGCAACAGAGGAGTTGAAGTTCTACAAGGACAATGTTGATCCGGCAGATATGACTTCTTTGAAAAATCCAACTACAGAGCATGATCCGGCCTTGAAGTTTAAATCGGTTGATGAGACTAAGTTGGTCGATTTTGTTCCTGGCGATTCATCCAAGCAGTTTAGCATCAGCGCTAACTTGGATCCAAAATAGGAAAGCGCACTCATCGAGTTCATCCGTGAGAACCGGGACATCTTTGCATGGAAACCTTCTGACATGCCAGGTGTACCGAGGGAACTCGCTGAGCACACTCTTAATATCGATCCCAAGTTTAAACCGGTCAAGCAGTTTCTCCGCCGCTTCAATGAAGAAAGACGCAAGGCCATTGGTGAGGAGGTAGCCAGGCTCTTGACGGCTGGGTTTATCATTGAAGTATTTCATCCTGAGTGGTTGGCTAATCCGGTGGTAGTACTTAAGAAGAACGGCACTTGGCGTATGTGTGTGGACTACACAGATTTGAACAAGGCTTGTTCGGCGGATCCTTTTGCTCTCCCTCGTATTGATCAAATTATTGATGCTACGGTGGGTTGTGAGCGTTTGAGTTTTCTGGATGCTTATTCTGGTTATCATCAGATCAAAATGTCAGTTAAGGACCAGGAGAAGACAGCTTTTATAACTCCCTTTGGAGCCTTCTGCTATCTATCTATGCCTTTTGGGCTCAAGAGTGCCCAGGCGACTTATCAGCGCTGTGTGCAGAATTGTCTTCATAATCAGATTGGGCGTAATGTTCATGCTTATGTGGATGATATTGTGGTGAATTCTAGAAAGGAGGGAACGTTGATAGATGATTTGAAGGAAACTTTTGATAATCTCCGGGTTTATAAGATGATGCTTAATCCGGCCAAATGTGTTTTTGGTGTACCGGCAGGCAAGCTTTTGGGGTTTCTAGTGTCCAACAGGGGCATTGAAGCTAATCCGGAAAAGATCAAAGCTATTACGTCTCTGGCTAAACCGGCATGCATCAATGATGTTCAACGTCTGGCGGGTCGTATTGCAGCGCTGAGCCAGTTTATCAGCCGATTGGGGGAGGAAGCTATCCCTCTATATCAGATGATGAAAAAGACAGACAATTTTGTCTGGAGTGATGTTGCCAATGCGGTGTTTGAGGACTTGAAGAAACAGTTAGCTGAGCCACCTGTCCTTGCTGCTCCGGTCGATAAAGAGCCGCTGTTGTTATATGTGGCTGCTAATGCCCGGGCTGTCAGTGTGGCCATTGTGGTGGAACGCAAGGAGGCTAGGAAAGAATATCCGGTTCAGTGGCCGGTTTATTATATCAGCGATGTGCTTATTGAGTCCAAACAGAGGTATCCACATTGGCAAAAACTGGTGTATGGAGTTTTCATGGCAAGCCGGAAGCTTAAGCAGTATTTTCAGGGTCATCCCATCACCATGGTCAGCTCTGCCGTTTGGGAGATATAATCCAAAACAGGGAAGCAACTGGCCGGGTTGCCAAGTGGGCCATTGAGCTTGGACCGCACGGGTTAAAATATGTGCCTCGTACGGCAATCAAGTCCCAAGCGCTTGTGGATTTCATCAATGACTGGATAGAGTTATAAGCACCGGAAGAAAAGCCGGATCATACTTATTGGACTATTCATTTTGATGGATCCAGGCAATTGGAGGGCTCAGGGGCTGGAGTCGTGTTAACTTCCCCAAGAGGTGATAAGTTTTGTTATGTTCTCCGCTTAATGTTCCCTTATGCTAACAATGCAGCTGAATATGAGGCTTTACTCCATGGCCTTCGGATGGCTAAGGAGATGAATTTAAGCCGGGTTAAGTGCTTCGGTGACTCGGACCTGGTAGCTCAACAAGTGTCTGGTACTTGGGATTCCATGGACCCGCTCATGGCAGCATATCATCGAGAGGTGGACATTGTTGCTGGTCACTTCAAAGGTTATCAGGTTGATCATGTGGACCGACGAAAGAACGAACCGACGGACTCTTTAAGCCATTTGGGTTCCCAACATAAACCGGTGCCACCTAATGTTTTTCTGGATGTTTTGCATAACTCGCCGGTCAAGCTACCTACAGAGGAGGATTTGGCTGTTCCTGACCCAGAGGCTCAGTTGGTGGCGACTCTTCACGTTATCCCGGACTGGACGGTACCATATTTGGCGTATATGAACCGGGGCGAGTTACCGGAGGATGAAACTTTGGCTAGGCAGATAATCCGGCGATCCAATTCAATGACCATTATCAATTGAGAATTGCATCATTGCAGTGTAACAGGGGCATTTCAGCATTGCGTATCTCCTGAAGAAGGTCGTGAGATTTTACATGAGATCCACGAAGGAGATTGTGGCCACCACGCCAGTTCAAAGTCGTTGGTAGCTAAAGCTTTTTGTCATGGTTTCTATTGGCTGACGGCTCATGCTGACGCTGAGGACTTGGTGAAAAAATGTGATGGTTGTCAGAAGTTTTCACGCCAAGCTCATGTTCCGGCTCAAGAATTGAGGATGATTCCAATCACTTGGCCGTTTGCAACTTGGGGGCTGGATATGGTTGGGCCCTTTAAGAGATCCAAGGATAAGAAGACCCACCTTTTGGTGGCGGTTGATAAGTTCACTAAGTGGGTAGAGGCAGAGCCAGTCAGTAAGTGTGATGCAGCCACGGCGGTTCAATTCATCAAAAGGGTGATTTTCTGGTTTGGTTTTCCACACAGCATCATAACCGATAATGGCACTAATCTGTCCAAGGGTGCTATGGAAGAACTTTGTCAACGTGAGCACATCCGGCTTGACGTGTCATCAGTGGCTCACCCCCACTCTAATGGTCAAGCGGAGAGAGCCAATCAAGATGTCCTGAGAGGCGTCAAGCCCCGGCTCATGGTTCCTTTACAATGGACGCGAGGTTGTTGGGTGGAGGAGTTACCTTCTGTGTTATGGAGCATCAATACCACGCCCGACAGATCTACGGGTTACACGCCTTTTTTCATGGTTTACGGAGCAAAGGCGGTTCTCCCTAGTGACATCCGTCATGACTCGCCTCGTGTGGCGGCTTATGTCGAAGCTGACAATGAGAAGGCATGACAGGAAGCACTTGACCTGTTAGATGAGGAGCGTGACATTGTAGCAGCTCGTTCGGTGATTTACCAGCAAGATCTGCGTCGCTATCACAGCCGCCGGGTTAGAACCAGAACTTTTCAAGAAGGCGATCTGGTGCTCCGACTCATCCAGGATCAGACTGATATGCACAAGTTATCCCCCCTTGGGAAGGACCCTTTGTGGTCAGCAAGAATCTGCATAACAGGTCATACTACCTTATCGATGTTCGAGAGCACAAAGACTCACGTAAATCGGAGGAGGAGACCCATCGGCCGTGGAATATCGCTCATCTTCGGCCTTACTATACTTGAGCCACATGCTCTTCTTATGTACATAGTTATGACAATGTGTATATTATGATTATTATGATCAATATAATAAACCGGAGCCTCAACTAAAGCGGGGTCTATGTTGTTTTCCTTACATCATGTGTGGTTACATGGGGGCTTCCAT